>NC_072778.1:29727839-29741146 GCF_022539595.1 Amphiprion ocellaris | reverse complement strand
AGATTTAAACCTTTTACGGCTCACAAGCTGCAACAATTCACACATTATCAACAATCTTTCTGGCTAAACTAAGATAAAAAGTGAAAAACTGTCTGACACCTGCATCATGAATGTAAATCTTTTTGGTTTTTATGACAGTAAACTAAATATATTTGGGTTTGACATTTTATAAACCAAAACAAGAAAGGAATTAGTGGAGAAAACAATCAACAGAGTAATGGACAAAGAAAATGTATTTTCCAGCATATATGGCTGAATTACTCCAACATTACAAGATACATACAATTTTAATTCAATTTTATTTATATAATACCAATTACAGGTCAAATTGTCTCAAGACGCTTTATTTTTATATTTTTTTGTCATATTTAAAATATGACAAAGTAAGAAATTTAAACCTCTTGACTAATCCAATTTATTATTTGGTTTTTAAAAAACTAATCGAAAACTAATAAACATGAGGTCAAATAGAAGGAACAGTTTTAAATACTGCAGTCCCACGATGACAAGAATAAAGTTTCTCAACAAAAACTAAATTTGCTGGTGGATTCCATTAAAGTCCTAATAAATGATAATAAAGTGTGATACTAAAGGTTTGTGGTGCTAAAAATCTCCAAGTAAAGATATCAAGTTTAACATCTGGATGGAGATTGATAAAAGTTGACCTCCCTTCATTTCTCTGGAGTGACTCCATGGATTTTATGGATGGTGGTTAAAGACCTGCTCTTCTAGTGGTCTTCCTTCTAGTCGCTGTAAGAAGTCACTCCATCCTGGCCGACTTCAACACCTCTTCATGACAACTTGTTCTGCCTCCGACCTCGTGGAAACTCCAGAAACTGGGGAAAACCTGTGGAGACTCGAAGAACTCGTGGAGACTCGAAGAACTCGTCGGGCGGAGGAAGGTGTGGTGGGCAGTGGGGGAGTAGAGGGGGGAGGCCGCCACCCACCTCGCCGCCTACTCTCCGCCCTGACTCCACCCAGACTCCGCCTTGGCTCTGCCCATGTGGTCACTTAAGGAACTACGATGCCAAAGGGACGACGAAATTATGTTTTTTCATCTGATCTGTAGCTCAGTGAGTTAAGGATTTGCCTATGGAGCTGCAGGTCGCTGGTTCAAGACCAGACACTTCTTAAATTTTATCAAAATCCTGACAAAGACAAAGAAAGAAAAAGGCCGGTGGTGGGTCTTGAACCGGCGACCTTCCAGTTGGTAGCCTGTCTTCTTAACCCCCTGAGCTACTCGCTCAGATACTAATTCTTCTTTTTTTTGCGCATTTATCATCTATTTTTTGTCGTTTTTGAGTTTTTTTTTAACTCGAGTTTCGTCTCTACCGTTTTTCTCAGGAGGTTGGACTTCAGCCTTTGTGCTGGAGGGTGGAACCCTCAGTTCCAAGACTTTCCAAGCCTCCAGACCTCCCGAGTCCTCAGGACCTGAGCTTTCACACAGTCTGAGGGCTGAAATTTTCTGAGTCCCACAGTAGATCTCTGTTAGATTTAACTTTCAGACAGTCCAAGGACTGATATCTTCTAAGTTCCTGAGTAGTTCTCTGTTAGTTTGAACCTTCAGACAGTCTGAGGGCTGAAGTTTTATAAGTTTCTCAGTACTTCTCTGTTAGTTTGAACCTTCAGACAGTCTGAGGACTGAAGTTTTAAAAGTTTCTCAGTACTTCTGTGTTAGTTTGAACCTCCAGACAGTCTGAGGACTGAAGTTTTAAAGGTTTCTCAGTACTTCTCTGTTAGTTTGAACTTTCTAGTTAACAGAAGCCTTAAAACTTGTGACAATGAGTCTTGATTTAACATTTAGACCATCCATCTGAGTTCTTCTCAGACCTTCACCTGTAGGTTTTTAGAAATCCTCAACAAACTTTGATTCTCTTCACTGAACAGTCAAGTTTGTGGAGATCAGAAGGTAACATTAGTTTGATCACTGCCTTCAACTACTAGTAGACTTTATCTGGAAAGCAGTTTTCTGAAATGAGCACTTAGTAAATCTGTCCACAATCAAACCAAAAACATAGAAAGAGGAAATGTTTGAAGAAACTTGATATTTTCATTTCAGACTAGAAAACGCTTGAAGACATTTATCTGTTTTTGCTCTTTTAGATCGTTTTATTGTCTCTTCTGTTTAATTTGATCTTCTAAAGTTTAACTGGTGTCTTTTCAAATGTTTTGTGTTTAGTTTGATTCTTCTTAAATGTTAGTTTCTTAAATTTTAAATCTTAGTTTTGCTCTTTTCTCACCTTTTATTCTTTTCTAATGTCTGATTTGATTTCCTAATGTTTCGTCTTTTAATGTTTAATTGTTGTTTTTTCAAATGTTTTATCGACTTGTTTGAAAAATTTCCTTTTCTTTCCCAATGTTTAATTTTTTGATTAAATCTTTAAGGTTTTTCTTTTTAAATGTTTTACCACCTTTGAATGTTTAATGTTCTTTTTAAATGCTTCATTGTATTTTCTGTTTAATTCCTATTTAAAGTTTTATTATCTTTAAGATTAAATTTTCTAATTAAATATTTAATTTTTGAATTAAATGTTTTGTCTTTTTAAAGGTTTAATAATCTAATTAAATGTTTTGTATTTTTTTAAATGTTTAATATTCTTGTTTAATTGTATTTTTTAAATGTTTAATTATCTAAAATATTTCATCTTTAATGTTTAATATTTGTTTAAAAAATTGTTTAATTTCATAATGACGTTTTGTAGGTTCTGTTTCATTATCTAATTGAATATTTTGTCTGTTTAATATAATTTAACTTTATTTAATGTTTAATTTTCTTTTTAAAAGTTTTATTGTATTAAATGTTTTTTTCCTTTGATTGAATTGCTTTTTTAAAATGTAGTTTATTTCTTTAACTTTTTTTTCAGTCAAGATTTTAACCCCAACCTTAAAATGAAACAAACCCTTAAATCACAATGAAAATACTTCTGTTGTCACAATCATGAGTTAGTCAATTATTCAGTTTATCAATTCAACTTTATTTGTTTAGCACCTTTCACACAGATGACAAAACTAAAGCAAAGAGAAAAAAAACGATGCTAAAACTATGATTAAAACTCAAAAACATATTTTTCAAAAATAGATTTAACATGGTAATAAAATATGTGTGTTCAGGGGATGGAGGGAGTTTATTGAAGTCTTCTTGGGCTCACATGGGAAATCATTTAAAATATAAACTTGATATTCAGTCTAAGGAAACTGCAGAGTGACAGAAGAACCAACAATATCTCCTGTTTTCTCCTTTAATGAGTCGACTCTTCTTGTGCTTTCAGACCAAAGAACTACAGACTCTTCACAACCTGCTCAAACTCTTGGTACAGGACCTCACCACACGGGTCAAGAAGGTTTCCGTCTCATTTCTACTCTGAAGCTCACCTTCTCCTGCTCAAACTGCTGACAAATGTTTCTGCTGCTCTAAAGTCTGGTCTCCAGAACTTCCTAAAAACTCTCAAAGTCTCTTCTGCTGCAGGTTGCTTTGTAGAACTGTTCCAGAAAACCTCACTAAACCACATGGAGGGGCCTCAAGATAGTCGTCCAAATGAAACCTTACAAAAACCAAACTAGCACAACCCAAACGCTAAAGTCTCCTACAGCCTACCAGAGAACCTCTGAGAACAGAGAATCAGGACAGGAACTCTTACCTTCTGGAAACGAACGTTGGTTCTCAAACAAGAATACAGAATGTGTCTGACCAAAAACCTCTAAAGACTCACTGCAGCCAAGATAAAGACAACTCACCTGCACCAAATCCACTAATCACTGCACACATTAGCACCATGTGCTAACTGTGGCTAAAGAACCACATTTACCAAGACAACTATCCAGTACAAAGCCCTAAAACACACCAAGAAACACATTAAAGATGATTTTACTGCTGGAAGCTGCAAGCCAACGCCTAAAGAACAAAACTAAAGCAACGGAGCCAAACCCGGTTCTGTGGTGAAGAGAAACAGAGGAAATGTTTGTCTGCAGCTAAATAAAGCAGGAAGACACTGAGCTGCTCAGGTGTTCCTGATAACACCAAGCAGCCACCTGGACAGCCAATAGGAACACAGCTTCCTGGAAGTCCAGAGGGCTGGCTTAGTGAAGGAAATTTAGTTTAAAGTTGAAGCAGAAAGTTAACAAAGAAAGTTGAAAACCAGCTTCTGATCCCTGAAATCTCTGAGTTTTCACACAAAGAACACCTGAACATGTCAAACTGGTTCCATAGTAGAACCATCATTGTAAAAACGTCATAGTATGGTGTGTTGCTCAAAAAACATTACGACCCGGTTGTCTAGGGTCGCCGAGGAGCAACACAAAAACAGGACAAACGCTGGTTTCCAGGGGGTTAGGAGGCTATTTATTTGAAAGAGGAAGTTTACAACAACACAAAATGTGAGCAGAAAAATCAAAAAGTCTGTCTTTAGTTCAGCTGAAAACATTAGTTTTTGTCTTTTTTATTGACCAAACTTTTCAGGAAGTAGATGAAGAATAATTAAAGCTCTCATGTAGAAGTCCAACTTATTTTGGATTCTTGTGGAGAGTTTAATCTTAGAGTTTGTAAAGCTGTTGAGTTTTTAGAGTCACATGGATTGTTTTGACATCTAATAACCGAGTCCTGAAATAAAATTACAGTTGTGGATTTCTGTCATTTAGTCTGGACTAAACAAATAACAGCAGCATAAATCTCAAATGTCATTATGAGGAGTCTGGATTGAGGTTTCTCACTTGATAATGATCAAAACATGAAATTTAGGTTGGTTTAAAGGAATATTCCACCTTAAATCTTTGAATGTTGACCTAAAAGGTTGGTTTCAGGAAGTATTCCACCTACAAGGTCCTCAAACATCCACCTTAAAGGAACATTCCACCAAAAATCCTTGGACAGGCACCTAAAATGTTGGTTTAACCGAGTATTCCATCCAAAATCCTCAAAGAGACCTGAGGGGCTGGTTAAAAGGAATATTCCACCTAAAACCTCAAATATAGACCTGAAAGGGTGGTTTAGAAAAGATCCTTCAATGTAGACCAAAAAAGTTAGTATGGAGGAATATTCCACCTGAAATGTAGACCTGAGAAGTTGGTTTGGAAGAATATACCATCCTAAACATCCTTAAATGTAGACTAAAAGATGGTTTGGAAGAAAATTCCACCTAAAATCCTCCAATGTAGATCTAAAAGGTGAGTTTAATGGTATATTCCACCTAAAATTCACTACTATAGGTACTATAAGTATTCCACCTTAAATGTAGAGCTAAAGGGTGGTTTGGAGTAATATTCTACTCTAAAATCTTCCAATGTAGACCTAAAAGGTTGATCTGATGGTTTTTTCTACCCAACATCCTGGAACATTTACCTAAAAGGTTGGTTGAATGGTATATTCCCAGAAGAACCCTTGAACATTGGGCTTAATGGTATATTCCACCCAAAATACATGTACATATTCCAAGAAGTCAGTGTAAAGGAAATGTAGACCTAAAACGATTGTTTAAAGGAATATTTAAATGATTATTTTCATTATTTAATAATCTGTTATCAGTCAGAACCCTGACAAACTTATTTTCATCAGTTTTTTAGTGGAAGTCACAAATAAAGGAGCTCTTGGTTTTTCCCGGCGTTACTGAGTCCAAAGCTGCTGTTTCAACACAGAACGTTCACATGCATCCATAAATCTCTCAGCACTCAAACACCCACAGACAGGAAGCTGGCTGGACCGAGGTTCGGCGGCGTCCTCAGACCCACGAGTCGGGGAGTCGCTGAACTTGTTGGTCCGGTTTGAAGTCCTCTGTGTGGTCCAGTAGAAGTCCATGTAGTCGGTGTTGGCTTTGAACCACAGCGACTGGCCGCCATCAGGTGGACCGGCTCGTCCTCGTAGGACTCCTCCTGTAGCCTTGAGGGGACCACAGGAACATTCAGTAGCTGTTGGAGTTCTTCCTGTCAGGCTCGTGGTAGAACGGCTCTGAAGAATCTTGTACTTGTCTTATCTGGAACAATCTAACAGCCTAAACTGTTAACAGCAGTGTAAAGAAGCAAACACACAGGCATAGATTAGGACTCAAACTAGATTTATTTTAGAAAACAAATCAACTTAGAGGCATTTGTTCACACATGTGGCTGAATAGGAGGCCGTCCAATCAGATTTGAGGTCTTCACTCTGTAGGTTGTTTGTTGGGTGAGACTCTTGGACCTCCATCAGCTGAGGTGGATGTTTGATGGTCTTCCTCTCTAGTGCCAGATGATTCATCCATGAATTCAGCAGCTACAGACTGAAATGAAGCTCATGCTGCCGTTATTGAATTCCTGTTCCAGATCAAATGTTCAGAGCTCACCTTGAATGCAGCCGTCTGCTGTCTGATAGTTTTTCTCATTGTAGTCTTCAGTAAAGTCTTTTTCCTCATGTCAGGATGTGGTGAGACTCTTTCTCAGTCTCTGCAGACGTCCCTCATTGTGCTTCTCCAGAGAAGAAACAGAAAAACTGGTCACTGCTTCAGCATCAAAAACGTTCTCCAGCATTGAGAGTGTTTTAGGAATTCATTCATTGTGTTGTGAACTTTGAAGGAGCAGAAACTTTACAGCTGCCAAAGATATGAGCTCCAATTCTGGATGTTTTAGGAAATGAAGTTCATCAAATGAACACTTGATTTTTGCTAATTAAATTAGTGAAGAAATCTAACATAAAAACCTGTAAACTCTCAGGCAGCTTTTGTTAAAGTTTGTCTATAATTCTATCATCATGTTCTGGAACCAGGACTCTGCAGAAGTTCCTTCAATCAGATACTTGTGTGTTTCTATTTAAGGCCTCAGGTTTGAACATACAGCAGAGGATTAGAAAGGAGTGATTTTAATATTTAAATCAGTCCAGTAAATGTTTGGAGTAAAAATGGTTAAAATTTTTGATTTAGATAGATTTGTGTCAAATAATATTGTAGAGTCTCACTTAAATATATCCAAATGAGTTCAGTGTATTTACATTTTATAGAATATTTGATTTCTTAATCTCAATACTGTAGAGTCTGACCCTAAATATTATAATAATGATGTAAATTTAAATAATAAATAATATTGTAGTGCAGAGTCATAAACTTTAATCAGCTAAACTTACATAATAAATATCACTGTACAATCTTAACCTGAACATTCATATTATTGAGGTAAATTTACATAAATCATGATATTCTAGAGTCTTAACTGGAATATTACTAACATGAATCTTTTTGTATTGTGCTGATAAACAACAATAACCCGACTTTCAGATAATATTTATTCACTGTGTATTGGGTAGTACAGAAGTATTAGTACAGAATATTATTTCTTGTTTTATGTGTGATAATTGGCAGTAAACATTCTAAGAAGTGGAAATTGACAGGGTTGTAATAATGCTGTTCTCACACAATATTTGTCACTTAATTGCCCTCAGGATGCTGTCGTTGAGCTACCAGTTTTACAGAACAGGCAGATGTTGCAGCTAATGATGCTGTAATTCACATAAACAAGGAAACAAGTCCATCATAATTTGAATGTTAACAGTCCAAAAATGAAAAGGTCATATACAGCTTTCCTATTGGGTTAAAGAGCCAAAAAAAAAAAAAAACATTCTGCAGTTACTGTCCTCAACGAGCAGCAGGTGGCGCTGTGAGCTCCTCCCCTTCCAAAGCACAGGGGGTCAGTCTAGTGACCTGCAGCATCCCACTGTCTGATTAGAGGAAGGAGACCCACATCACTCCATGTCCAGACGGCAGATAAATCAAAGTCTCTGCAGATCCCGTCCTGCTTACAGAGCGGGATGGAAATGAAAATGTTTCTTCACTGTCACACTAAAATAAATCACTGCATTTAGCCTCTAGTTCAGAAACATATTTTGGGTATTTTAAACTCACTTTTTGTCTCTCCTACAACGTTGATTACAATTACATGCAAACTGGAAATTATGCAAATTAGGCGATGACGTCATTTAGCGACTTCTAGTGACTTTTAGGACAGCCAATAGCTACTTTCCTTACTGAGGAGTTGGCAACACTGGTCAAAACATAAACGATGCCTCTTTCTCATCGTTGTAAGGTAGACAATGTGCTACAAGCCCAGTTTTATCAACAGTAGCTGTCTTTCAAGCTGCACGAATAACATTGATGTCTATGGAGTGAACAGGGACCTTCTGCAAACTGCAAAACTGCTGCAACAGCAAAGAGAGACACAAATATTCAATAGCTTCTCTCTGATACACTGTAGTGTCACCAGAATCACTGCAGCCTTCAACTGGCTCCTGTTGACACCAATGTTATTTCTGCAGCTTGAAAGACAGCTACTGTTGATAAAACTAGGCTTGTAGCACATTGTCTACCTTACAACGATGGAAAAGAGGGATCATTTATAATGAGTTATTGATGGTGGAATTCTGAATCTGTGAATATCTTTCCGATTTTACTGAACTGTGGCCCCAAGGAGCCGTAGTGGGCATCCTTTATTTTCATTTCTGAAAGGTGGCAATGCTATGTGCAGCAAAAGATTATCAGCATTGGCTTCAACTTCTCTGAGGAATTCCATAAGCATGTGATGCTGATAGGACGAGGGTGCCCTGAGAAAAGTTTCATCATTGTGTTCATCACCTCAGCATGCTCATCTGACAAGGATGAGCAGAGGATAGACTGGTGAATTATACAACAGCAATGAGCTCAGGATTGTCTTTCTTCAGTCTCACCACAGCTCCTTTCTCTGTCCCTATCATGGCAGGGGCTCCACCAGTAGTCACTGAAACTACTTGTTTTGGTTCTATTCCTCTCTTTCTTCACATTTCCTTTCATGGCCAGGTAGATGTCCTCTCCTCTTGTACTGGTCTGAAGGGGAGTAAGACCTAACAGATCTTCACAGAAAATGTTCCTGTCCTTGTTGAAGAACCTTTAATAAACTAACAACTGAGCATCGTCGGTCACATCAGTGGACTCATCTACAGCCCAGGCTACACATGGTGCTTTATGAAAGGCTTTGTCTAGCTGAGCTAGTACATTTTTGGTTAATATGTCACTGTTCTTTGTAGTTGATGATGCTGACATAGGTATTCCTTCATTTTGTTACAAAGCTGAATGTGAGTGTGATAGTCTGTATATGTATGCTCCAGCCCCCCCGCGACCCAAATGAGGATCAAGCGGTGTATAGATGATGGATGTTATAACACTCTTTTTTTGTTTCCCCTCAAGTACAGTTGCAGCCACTGCACTCATGCACTCCTTGACAACCTCCCCATCACTAAATGGTTTTTTGTGTTGCCCCAGAATCCAAGCAACTCTGTGGGAGCATTCGTTAGCACATTGCTGGGTAGTGGATGAATGTGTCAGGATCCTGCTGGACTGATCATACTGGGCCCTAAGACTGCGAATTTTCTGTGCCCTCAGTTCAGACTTGATTGGGTATGATTGGTCAAAATCTTTGTGTTTTTTTTCATAGTGGCGTTTCACATTGGCACTTTTAATGAGCGCCACGATCTCTGAACACATCAGACAGGTTTTGTGCCTGCAGACGACAGAATGAACACAAGTCTGTCCACTCTGGATTGAAGGCTCTGTTTTTGCTGTCCACTTTTCTTTTGTTAGACAGCATCATTTATCATTTTTTATGTCTTGTCTAAGGCCCACCTTTTTCTTTTACTCAATCAGTGTCCGGCTCACATGTCCCTTCCTCTTGGTGTTGCTTTATTTTTCTTTATCGCTTGTCCTTCTTGTCCCTCGACTCTCAGCTGTTTTCTGAACTAGTTATGTGTCATGCGCAAATGATTCGGTTCTAAGAGCCGCAGCTTGTAAAGAATCAGAAGCGCCAACTCCCAACTTTTTTAATGGAATATGGAGTTTAACACTGTCCTCGCAGAAACCACGTTACTGGATCCTAGGTTTAAGAAGCTTGCCTTCAATGACAAGAGTTGTTGACAAGGAACTTCAGAGAATAAGTGCAGCAGCAGCAAAGTGTACCCCAGCAGCCAGACACCTCCACCATTAGAGGACCAAGTGGAGGAGGAGCCACAGACTTCTGCTGTGTGGAGGCTCTTTGATGAAAGAGCGACAGGAGAAATCCTGCAGCTGATGCAGTAATGGAGGTGAGATCATATCTTTAGGAGCCCCTCATCCAATGAGCAGATGAGCCACTGAGCTGGTAGCAGGTCAAGGCCTCAGTCTTCTCCACCTGGTGAAGGTGATGGAGGGGAGACTGTGTATTGTGGAAACTTCTGTTCCATCTGAGAGAATCTTCTCAAACACAGGGCAGATACTCAGAAAAAGAAGAAATCATATCAGCCCATCCAAGCTCAGGCATCTGGTTTTTCTGAACCTGCACTGAGGACATTTATACTGTTTGAATACTGAGTTTGGTTCTGGTTCTGTTCTGTGTCTGTGTGCTGTGTTTTGTTCATTTGGTTTTTGTGCAAAAAAAGTTTGATTAAAATGTTAAAAGTAAGAATGCCTACTTTTGTAACAGAACAAATGTACAAAATGAGGCAATTACGAGGCTTCTCATAAACACACTGAATGCCAAAGGTTTTATTAATAGACAAATCATTCATATTTGCCAGGTTAGGCTAAAATATGAGGCTACAAATAATACTAAATTGGGAGCCGTTTGGAAGCCGAAAGAACCGGCTCTTCTTTGGGAGCCGAACTTCCGTCACTATTCTGAACGCAGACAGAGATGTGATGTTTAGCGTCTGAAACGCAGTGACTTCATTGGCTGAGTAGCGTCACGTGGGATGGCTGAACTCGTATGTAATTGGTCTGTGTGTTTCCTGAGCTGATAACCAATGCTGGAAACACTGGAATAGCTGCACCAGTAAAATAGAAGCGACCCGGGACGGCTATTTGAACAATCTAGAATATATGTTTTGACTTATTTCACACTTTTTTATTTACTACATAATTCCATTTGTGTTCATAATTTTGACGCCTTCAATGAGAATCTACAATGAAAATACAGAAAAACATTAAATGAGAAGGTGTCCAAACTTTTGACTGGTAGTGTATGTCTGCTGAATTAAATTTCTGTGAATCTTAAAGCTGTGGGTAGATTCTGAAATAGTCATATCACTGCAACATGTGGAGCAAATAATAACACAGCAGCACACCTCTCGATTCAACATTATTTATTGTCTCACTGTCTTTTTCCTCTTTACACGGAAACACAAGTTAGTGTGTGTTCGTCTCAAAGCAGGAGGGCTACAGTATACGATGCATCAAACAAAGGTCCAGTGCAAAAATAACACAAAAAGAATCATCTTTAGAAATGGTACAAGAGGGCAAATATATATTCTCAGATAGATATCTATATAATATTTGGTCTTATATAATCTCTGTAGAATTTATACAGGAATACAACTTGTCTTCTCTGTCAAACAACGCCAGAAACCTATGGCAATCCTTCAGCTAACAGTCGGGTAACTAAAGTTTAAAGTTCCACTACAAGGGAACGTCTTGTTTTTTGGAAAATATCACATTTCAAAAAAAGAAATCAGTTTATTATAATCACTATCAGCCTTTATAATTCAAGCAGGAGGGTTAATTTGTAATGATTTGGTATAAAGGTGAATATTTAACAAAGAAGCTATTCAGTACAATCACTGTCACTTATATCGTCGTTCTCCTTCTCTTCAACTCAACCATCATTATATCTACACTACCTAAATAAATTACGCCTTCAATTGTGGTCTTAAAGATCTACACAAAACCTTCATATTCCTTCTATCGACTGACACCTGACTCAAACCAGCAGCTACCTCCTTCTACTCCATCCTTCTTTCACTGAAAAACCTGTTTCCAATCTACATCACACCCTTCCACACAAGCACCCTCGTCTTAAATCCCATTAAAAAGTTTGCATCTAATTGAATATTTGAGGTTTTTCTGCATCATGCTTCATCCTACTTCAGCAAATAGATTTAAAAAAGCAGAGCTGGGTCCATTTAAAGTTACTTTTAACAGCTACACTTATGTTTTAGAATAAATAGTGGATCAAAAACGTGAAGAAATCAGTAGATGTTTTCTGTTGTGGAGCCAAATAAGTCAATTAAGATCATTTGCTTTACAGCTCTCAAGCAACTCAGTGACCAACGGAAATAAAAGGGTGGAAAGTAACGGGAACAAAGAGGCATAAAGTGGTGAGAAATGCTGCAGAGAAGTCGAGCAAACGACGCAGAGGGAATGAATGTAAGAGGAGCTGTGCTGAGAGAAAGGGTTTGTGGGAGAGTTGGAGATGTGAGTCACGGCGGGTCTGAAACGGAATCTATCATGATGTTAACCAGTGGAAGGTGTAGGAGGAAGAGAACTGATCTCTCCGTCTCATCGCTGATACAGTCAAACGCTCCGAGACAAAAGTCTGTTTCTAGTGAGGCACAGGAACGATGATTAACCTTGATATGCAACACATCATTAGGCGTGACACTGGTCAGCTTGTGGAGGAGCTGATTCATACGATGAAGCAGGACGGAGGACGATGCAGATAAAAACAATAGCTGCTGCCGAATCCAAGACAAAAATGATGGCAGTTTTACATCAATACAGTAAAATGAATGTCAAAAATAAACAGATTTCCTGAAAGGTGATAGTAGAAGGGTGAAGGGATTTTAAAAAGGGTATACTTCTATCGGACATCAAATAGTCCATGTGAGTGTGATACAACTGCATAGAATGACATTGGTGGGATTTAAACAGACCCAACATGGCTTTAAATAGGATAAATCTGCAATATAATCAATTTTTAACTGAAACAGAAGCAAGAAACTGATAAATGAAAGGTTTCATTTGTTAAGGAATTAACTAATTTAACTGGGAATTTAATAAAAAAACAGAGTGTGTTGGATAAACGAGTGCAGTAGATACAGGCTAATTCCTGGACACAGTCTCTGTGCATTATTGTAGAAGCTAAAACCAATGTACTGGTTCAGGATCAGCTCTGGTCTGGTCCTATCTGGACTCTATTTGGACTCTATAATGGCCGGATTCTTGTTTGGGAACCCGACCAAACCTTCTGGTCACCGTTCAGCAGACCAAAACTGACCACAAACTAACACACTGTTCAGTTCCACACACGAGACTGAACATGTAAATGAGCTTACATTGAAACTCGTGTGACATTCTCGTGTGAAAACATATTGAAGGTGCTATTTGCTAGCATTTACCTTGTCCAAATTTTATAGCAGTTGTTTCTTTGAATCTATGTCAGTGTATGTGAAGTAAACTTGCGTCACGTTTTAATCCTATGTGGAAAAGCGTCACTCTCCTGTTAAAATTAGTTCCCTAAGCTCGTAAATTCATGCGCTGCAGCCATGTTAAGCTATGTGGTCTGATATATCAGGGATC